>NC_140590.1:63310048-63337548 GCF_964204655.1 Triturus cristatus
GGGGCTTGTGCTCCGTCCCAGTGTCCCAGGGTGCGGGAGCCCCCCCCCCGTCCTGCAAGCCAGCCGAGGTTCCATGCGCTGGGGAAGGGTGTCCACCGTGGCCCGGGGAGGCTCTCCCTGGCCTGGCTAGGGTTCGGAAGCTGGGCCCGGACTCGGGGCTTGTGCTCCATCCCAGTGTGCGGGAGCCCCCCGTCCTGCAAGCCAGCTGAGGGTCCGGGCACTGGGGAAGGGTGTCCAATGGGGCCCGCAGAGGCTCCCCCCAGCCTGGCTAGGGTTCGGAAGCTGGGCCCGGGTCCAGGGCTTGTGCTCCATCCCAGTGTGTGGGAGCCCCCCGTTCTGCAAGCCAGCCGAGGGTCCGGGCGCTGGGGAAGGGTGTCCAACGGGGCCCGGGGAGGCTCCCCCCAGCCTGGCTAGGGTTCGGAAGCTGGGCCCGGGTCCAGGGCTTGTGCTCCGTCCCAGTGTCCCAGGGTGCGGGAGCCCTCCATCCTGCAAGCCAACCGAGGGTCCGTGCGCTGGGGAAGGGTGTCCACCAGGGCCCGGGGAGGCTCTCCCCAGCCTGGCTAGGGTTCGGAAGCTGGGCCCGGGTCCGGGGCTTGTGCTCCGTCCCAGTGTCCCAGGGAGCGGGAGCCCCCCGTCCTGCTAGCCAGCCAAGGGTCCGTGCGCTGGGGAAGGGTGTCCACCGGGGCCCAGAGAGGCTCTCCCCGGCCTGGCTAGGGTTCTGAAGCTGGGACCGGGCCCGGGGCTTGTGCTCCGTCCCAGTGTCCCAGGGAGCGGGAGCCCCCCGTCCTGCAAGCCAGCCGAGGGTCCGTGCGCTGGGGAAGGGTGTCCACCGGGGCCCGGGGAGGCTCTCCCCGGCCTGGCTAGGATTCTGAAGCTGGGACCGGGCACGGGGCTTGTGCTCCGTCCGGCAGGCCCCGGGGTGCGGGAGCCCCCCGTCCTGCAAGCCAGCCGAGGGTCCGGGCGCTGGAGACAGGGGTCCACCGGGGCCCGGGGAGGCTCTCCCCGGCCTGGCTGCTTTCAGAAGCAGGGACCGGGCCGGTGAGCAGGGGTGGCTGGCTTTATCTGCTACGCTGGCGGAGCGGAATTTTCTGCCCACCCCTATACGACCATGTGGTGCGGGAGCACCCGTCTTGCGGCCCGGTGAGGGTCCGGGTGCCAGTGACGGGGTCCATCGGGCCAAGGGAGGCTCCCCAGACCTGACTGGGATCTGAAGCAGGGACTGGGCCAGGTGGGTGCTGTGAGAAGTTGGCCTGATCTATGATGTCACTAATTCTAGTGTACACCTTGTATCAGTCCAAACAACCCTTATGGTGATTGGTTGTAAAGTCAACCTTATAGACCAGCTATCCTAGTGCTAGCATGGACAAGAGCAGACTTAGGCTAAACTCTGAATGGCATGTGAAGCCAGCTGTTATACCATTTGTAACCCCTTGAATATCAAATGAAAGGACACCACAACAGATATATATAAAATAAAGTGTATTTATTCTAGTCAAAATACCCTCAGCACTCTTTATGAGATTAGAGGTAAGTACAACACAATCTTAATCAAACATACATAAGTTACACAGGTAGGTAATACAGTTAGGCCCTAGGGGCCACGCAAACCATATACTAAGTAAGTGGTATAAGAACCACTGTCACGAACACAGGATAGGCCTAGGCCTAGGGAATCGCTGGGGCTACACTACACTACCAAGAGTTAGGAAGTAGGAGGCCCACGGGATTCAGGTGCAGAGTGGAAACACTCACGCGTAATGCGTAAAAGTCGATAGAAATGAAGTATTTAGAAATAAAGAGTTTTAGGACACTTCGGAAGTAACTAGGAGTTAGAGACTTGGAGACTAGACCCTAGGATAGTCAATACCCACGTGAGCACCGAAGTACTCAGTTTACCTAGCCCACTGGCTGCGCGTGCATAGGTGTGAACTTGTGTCGGGTTTCGTCGTCGACTCCTATGGATGCCTGAAGAAAGATGCTGACAGGCAGTCAGTGAAGAGTGTCCGGGGGATCCCAAGGCCGGGATCAGGAAGAAGGAGACCTGCAAGCAGAAGGGACAGAGTCTAGGTCACCAGCCAGGAGCCAGGAAGGAACCAGGCGATGTCGTGAAGATGCCGGTGAAGAGGTGAAGCTTGTCACAGCAGCCACGGGTACCAGGAGGCGTCGATGTCGACCAGGACCAGGAGGCGAGCTGTCCCACGAAGGCTCTTGCTGTCGGCGGTGTCAATGTCGAGTTAGGACCCAACAAGCCTTGGCAAGCGTAACCCACACAGGATGGAGGACTTGCTTCTGTTGCAGACCAGGAAGGTCTGGGGTGCTTCTCTTTTGCAGGGAAGCAAGGACCAGTCTGGAGGAGCCAAACCAACAGTGGAAAGTTACAGGTTCGTCGTCGCAAAGGTCACTAGCCAACGGGCCAGCAACCGGACAGACGCGTCGAGCAGGAAAATGCAGAAGGGCCCCACGCAGAACTCGTGGAGTATGGAGGGCTGATCTTCGGTGCAGATGGTGCTCGGGGCTGGGGCTTCTCAATCCCCAGAGCACAACTTCGAGGATGCCTCAGAAGCTGCGCTGGAAGCTAGTAGCCAATTTTCCCAGGTAGCCGGTCCCACGTCTCTTGTCGCCTCCACGGATCTCAGCTGGGCTGTGGATGTGGATCACGGTTGGAGAAGTCTGGAAGTCTCGGCGCTGGTCGGGGTCTGCAGTCGGTTCCTCGTAGAACGTGGGCAAAGCAAACGGCAGGCCGCTTGATGGTGCCTGTTTGCACAGGGTGGCCACTCCTTGGCCACAAGCGTGATTCTTCAGTCTTCTTGTCGTCGAATGTCGAAGGTCCAGAGTTTCTGTTTAAGATGCAGGCTTCGGGATAATCTAAAGTCCTAAGGACCCAGCTCCCACTCTTATACTAATCTGGGGGGGCTGGTTTACCTGCTAGGTCCCTCCTATGGGTGGGACCAGGGAGGGGGGTGGTTACACCCCCTTCCCTTTGTCCAGTTTCACGCCAGGACTGGGGCTGGAGTGCCCCAGCACCGGTTTGAACCGGACTATGCATGGGACACCTTGTGTGCCCCAGGCAGTGTCTCGTTTCATTCATCCCTCCCTGCCCCAATACACTAAGTCCTGTCTGGGGTGGTGCTAGCACCTCCCTAGGCAGGAAACCTATTGTCCAAGCCTCCCTCGCTGGAAGGACTCCCAGCAGCAGGAGGTCAGACTTGTGTCTGTGGCAGCAGCATCCATTTTGTGATGCTGGGGCTCGGGTTAACTTTAAACGGGTAGTAGGTTTTCAACATGTCTTCTCCCTCTAGAAGGGTGGAATAATATCCTCATCCCCAGAAATGGTATGGGGTTATTATTCCAAAGTGTTAGACACCTTACATGACATGTTTCGATAAAGCCAAACCATAGTTACCTTAACCGTTTCAGATTATAAGGCACTTAAGAGTATATGGTAGGCGATATCATAGAACAGCTACAAGGACATGGTTCCGAAAGCTGCAGACAGGCTCAGCTCATGCTAGAGCACCATATCACATGTTACCAAGCACTCTGCCTCCAGGATTGTTAAGTCCTGCCATAGGAGTGACTGATAGGTACACATGTGTCTATTGTGAGGGCAGATATAGGTATACTATATCTAAGCAAGGGGTGATTACACGACCCTGCCCCAGCTGAGTGATCAGCCAGTTGTGTCTAATTGTGAGGCCAGGCCAGGGGTGGCATAATACATGCTGCAGCCCCTGGTAGGCCTAGGGTACACCTATGCCCTGGGTACCTAAGGTACACTGTACAGGGGCTAATAAGGTGATCCCTTCCAATTGGGTTATGTACCTAAAGTACATAGTGTGAATTTAGAGAGAGAACAGCTGGGCTGTGGGTCTGATTAGCAGGCCCACAGCCACATCTAAGTTGAAAACCAGTGGAGCAAAAGCAAAAAGTGGGGGTGAACATAGAAAGCAGACCCTACTCTCCTACACAACCCCCCACAAACTTAGGGACATTAAACCAACCTTGACCAGTTGAGTCTTCATGTACTAAGTGGAAATATCTGGAGAGTCAATCTGCATTGGCATGGTCAGTCCCCGGTCTATGTTCCACTGTGAAGCCCATCCCCTGTAGGGAAATGGACCACCTAAGAAGTTTGGGAGTTTCACCCTTCATCTGATTTAGCCACAAGAGGGGCTTATGGTCTGTCTGAATCTTGAAGTGAGTGCCAAACAGGTATGGCCTCAGCTTCTTCAGGGCCCTAACCACAGCAAAGGCCTCCCTCTCAATAGCTGACCAACGTTTCTCTCTAGGGGTCAGCCTTCTGCTAATAAAAGCAATGAGCTGGTCTTGACCATCTACATTCAGTTGTGAAAGAACAGCTCCCACACCCAACTCAGAAGCATCTGTCTGGACAATGAACTCTTTGGAGTAGTCTGGACTTTTCAGAATAGGTGCAGTGCACATGGCCTGCTTCAGGTCATCAAATGCTTTTTGACCGCTTACTGTCCACTGAACTTTCTTTGGCATCTTCTTGGAGGTCAAGTCATTAAGTGGTGTCACAATGGACCCATAGTTCTTAACAAACTTTCTGTAGTACCCAGTCAGGCCCAAGAAAGCTCTGACCTGAGTCTGGGTAATTGGAGGAGTCCAGTCCTTTATGGTCTGGATCTTGCTCTCCAGTGGTTGAACCTGACCCCCACCTACTAGGTGGCCCAGGTACACAACCTTACTCTGCCCTATCTGGCACTTAGTCGCCTTGATAGTGAGGCCTGCCTTTTGCAGGGCCTGTAAAACATTCCTCAGGTGGACCAGGTGATCCTCCCAGGTGGAGCTAAAGACAGCAATATCATCAAGATAAGCTGCACAGTAGTCATCCAGGCCTGCAAGGACTTGATTCACCAGCCTTTGGAAAGTGGCAGGTGCATTCTTCAATCCAAAGGGCATTACCACAAATTGATAATGTCCTCCTGGGGTCTAGAAAGCAGTTTTGGCTTTTGCACTCTCAGCTAGTCTGATTTGCCAGTAGCCAGCTGTCAGGTCAAATGTGCTCAAAAACTTGGCAGCTGCCAATCTGTCAATGAGCTCATCTGCCCTAGGTATTGGGTGGGCATCTGTCCTAGTGACAGCATTGAGACCTCTGTAATCCACGCAAAACCTCATCTCTCTCTTACCATCTTGGGTGTGAGGTTTTGGCACCAGAACTACATGACTAGCCCAAGGGCTCTCTGAAGGTTCAATGACTCCCAGCTCCAACATTTTCTGTACCTCATCTTTTATACAGTCCCTGACATGGTCAGGTTGCCTGTGGATTTTACTCTTCACAGGCAGACTGTCACCAGGGTCCACCTCATGGGTGCACCAGTTTGTCTGACTTGGGGTCAGGGAAAACATATGTCTGTAGGCCTGCAGAACTTGTCTGCAGTCCTGTTGCTGATGCTCAGTGAGGCTGTCTGAAAAGACCACACCATCAACTGAACCATCATCAGGGTTCTGAGTCAGCAGGTCTGGGAGAGGGCCACTCTCTTCCTCCTGCCCCTCATCTGTAGCCATGAGTAAGCCCATGTCTGCCCTGTCAACATATGCCTTCAATCTGTTGACATGAAGCACCCTGTGGGGGCTTCTGGGAGTCCCAAGGTCCACCAAGTAGGTGACTTCTCCCTTTTGCTCAACAATAGTGTGGTGTCCAGACCATTTGTCTTGGAGGGCTGCTGGGGCCACTGGCTCCAACACCCACACTTTCTGCCCTGGCTGGTATACAGTCAGCACAGCCTTTTGGTCATGCCAAGCTTTCTGGAGTTCTTGGCTTGCCTCAAGGTTTTTAGAAGCCTTCTTCATGTACTCTGCCATCCTGGAGCGGAGACCAAGTACATAATCAACTATGTCCTGCTTGGGTTGTCTGAGAGGTCTCTCCCATCCTTCCCTCACTAGACACAGGGGTCCCCTTACAGGATGCCAAAACAAAAGCTCAAAAGAGCTGTAGCCAACCACCTTTTGTGGGACCTCTGTAAGCAAACAGAAGGCAGGGTAAAAGGATGTCCCATCTTCGCCTAAGCTTGTCTGGTAAACCTTTTATCATCCCTTTTAGGGTCTTGTTGAATCTCTCCACAAGCCCATTGCACTGTGGGTGATAGGGGGTAGTGAATTTGTAGTTTACACCACACTCCTTCCACATTGCAGTCAAATATCCTGACATGAAGTCGGCACCTCTGTCAGAGACAACCTCCTTTGGAAAGCCCACTCTGGAGAATACTCCAAGTAGGGCCCTTGCCACAGCAGGAGCTGTTGTGGACCTCAGGGGAATAGCTTCTGGATACCTGGTGGCATGGTCCACTATCACCAGTATAAATCTGTGCCCAGATGCTGTTTGGGGGTCCATTGGTCCTACAATGTCTATCCCCACTCTCTCAAAGGGGACCCCCACCACAGGTAGTGGTATGAGGGGGGCCTTTGTGGTGCCACCTGATTTGCCACTGGCTTGGCAGGTGACACAGGAGCGACAAAACTCCTTGGTATCTTCTGACATATGAGGCCAGTGAAAGTGAGGGACAAGTCTGTCCAAGGTCTTGTTCTGGCCTAAGTGTCCTGCAAGGGGAATAGCATGGGCCAAGGTAAGAAGGAAGCCTCTGAAACTTAAAGGTATGACCAACCTCCTGGATGCACCAGGCTTGGGGTCTCTAGCCTCTGAGTACAGCAGCCCTTCATCCCAATACACTCTATGGGTACCTTGAGCATTCCCTGCAGCCTCAGCAGCAGCCTGCTGTCTGAGGGGTTCAAGAGAGGGGCAGTCTAACTGGGCGTGCCTCAGATCTGCCCTTGAAGGTCCCCCTGTCCCAAGAAACTCAACCTGATCAGGTTCCAGTTCTTCCAGGACAGTTCCTTCAGGGCTCTCAGAATCATCCTCCTGTGAGGGCTGATCCTCCACCTGAGGCAGGGGGGGAGGCACAGCCTTACCCCTACTGCTCTTTCTCTGGGGGTGTGACTGGTCCATTGTCCCAGGATCCAGCACTTGTTCAGTGTTGCACTTTTTGGCCTGTGACCTGGTCACAGCAAGGACATGTGCATCTATTCCCAGCATTTCTGCATGGGTCCTATACTCCACTTCAGACCAGACTGAAGTTTCAAGGTCATTTCCCAACAGACACTCAACAGGAAGATCTGAACTCACCACAACTTTCGTGAGGCCAGTTACCCCTCTCCAGGAGAAGTTAACAATTGCCACACTATGGGAGGTAGTGGCATTGCTAGCGTTGGCCACTAGGTAATTCTCACCTAGCATGATCTGTCCAGGGTCCACAAAGGCAGGTGTCACCATTATGACACTAGCCCCAGTGTCCCTGTAGGCCTGAGCCATTCTATTATTGATAAAAGGAGTCTGTCTGTACTTGCCCAGGTTACTGGGGCCTACAGTAGAGTACAACGCTATGTCCCCATCACAGAACAGAACAGCCTGAGTTGGCACTCTGACTAGGCCAGAGTCCTCCTCAGTTCCCAGGGTTAACCCTACTACACCCTTTTGCTGGGAACCACCACTTACAGCTGGACTAGGGGGTACAGTTGCCTTAGGGGCAATGGTGGTTGGGGGCTTGTCCTTTTTGGTACACTCACTAAACCAATGAGAATTGGATTTACAGTAGTTGCACCATGGTTTCTTTTGGCCATCTTTCTTTTTATCCTTTTTGGGACCACCCTCCCCCTGAGCCTTTTGGGGGCATGGTGAGGACTTCTGGTCTTTGTTTTTCTGCTCATTACCCTTCTGGTCTGCCTTTTTCTGATCACCGCGCTGGTTCTGGTTTTTCTGCTTAACCCTTGTCCTGACCCATCTATCTGCCTTCGTTCCCAATTCTTGGGGAGAAGTCAGTTCAGAGTCAATCAAGTGTTGATGGAGTAGCTGGTTTTGACAGTTGTTAAGTATTTGTTCTCTCATGATCAAACTATACAATCCTGTATAGTCCTTAACCCCACTGCCCAGTAGCCAGCCTTCCAGAGCCTTAGTGGCACAATCTACAAAGTCAGTCCAGTCCTGAGTCTGTGTCTTCTGGGTATCCCTGAACAACAACCTGTATTGATCAGTGGTTAGGCCAAACCCATCAATCAGAGCACTCTTCAGGACAGTGTAATTGTTTGCATCCTCATCACTAACAGTGAGGAGCTTGTCTCTACCTTTCTCAAAGAAGGAGAGCCACAAGATAGCTGCCCACTGACTCTGGGGTACCTGCTGTACTCTGCAGGCTCTCTCCAAAGCAGTTATCCATTTGTGGATGTCATCCCCACACTTGTAGGGAGGGACAATCTTGCTCAGGTTTCTATTATCATAGGCCCTGTCTCTATCCTGAGGGATATTGCTGCCACCAGTGGGTTCTAACCCACTTAACGTTTGCTCTCTGGCCAGAGCAAGTTTCTCCTTGGCAAGGGCAAGTTCTTCCCTTGCAATCCTCAGATTAACTTCCCTCATTCTGGCCTGATGCTATCTTCTCTGGGGAGAAGTCATCCCCCTATGAGAAGAAGCATTGGAGCTATGGGAGATGTGGGAGTGGATAGATTCCCTGAAGGAGACCTACCTCTCCTCTCCCTTTGGTTAAGCCCACCTGGGGGTCTGGATGGGGTGACCCCATTCAGACTCCCATGTATGCTTACGTTAGCCTGGCTGAGTCTCCCAACTACTACCTGGCTGTCTACCTCATCTCCAGAACTCTCTGACTCATCTGTAGGGTGAGGGGAGTCTCCTGTCGAGGGTAGACCCTCAGTGGTACCTAAGGCACCATCCTGGGAGGCTTTCTGAGCATCATACGCTTCTAAAATCTCCACTAGATAAATGAGGGTAGGGTTTGCACCCTGTTTTAACTTTCTGGAGGTACACAATTGTCTCATCTCCTGAAAAGTTAGGGTATCATATCTAGAGTGTATCTTCCTAGGAATTACCCCTCCTGAGAGAGTATCATCTTGATCTCCTCTCAGAGACATGATCTAGTGAGGGTGTGGTGTGTGCACCTACCTACACTAGTTGTATCTACTAAACCTCTCTAGTAGTTGTAGTCAGGGTGTGCTAGGCCCTTCAACCTACAACTGCTAAGTTCAGTAGAACGTAAGTATTTATAAGCTATGTTATATGTACCTGACAATATCTTTGTGATATTTCAATTTGATGTCTCAAGATTACAATGGTATTACAACAGCAAGCTCAGATCCCAACCGCTGCTCACCAAAGTGAGAAGTTGGCCTGATATATGATGTCACTAATTCTAGTGTAAACCTTGTATCAGTCCAAACAACCCTTATGGTGATTGGTTGTAAAGTCAACCTTATAGACCAGCTATCCTAGTCGTAGCATGGACAAGAGCAGTCTTAGGCTAAACTCTGAATGGCATGTGAAGCCAGCTGTTATACCATTTGTAACCCCTTGAATATCAAATGAAAGGACACCACAACAGATATATATATAAAATAAAGTGTATTTATTCCAGTCAAAATACCCTCAGCACTCTTTATGAGATTAGAGGTAAGTACAACACAATCTTAATCAAACATACATAAGTTACACAGGTAAATAATACAGTTAGGCCCTAGGGGCCACGCAAACCATATACTAAGTAAGTGGTATAAGAACCACTGTCACAAACACAGGATAGGCCTAGGCCTAGGGAATTGCTGGGGCTACACTACACTACCAAGAGTTAGGAAGTAGGAGGCCCACGGGATTCAGGTGCAGAGTGCAAACACTCACATGTAATGCGTAAAAGTCGATAGAAATGAAGTATTTAGAAATAAAGAGTTTTAGGACACTTCGGAAGTAACTAGGAGTTAGAGACTTGGAGACTAGACCCTAGGATAGTCAATACCCACGTGAGCACCGAAGTACTCAGTTTACCTAGCCCACGGGCTGCGCGTGCATAGGTGTGAACTTGTGTCGGGTTTCGTCGTCGACTCCTATGGATGCCTGAAGAAAGATGCTGACAGGCAGTCAGTGAAGAGTGTCCGGTGGATCCCAAGGCCGGGATCAGGAAAAAGGAGACCTGCAAGCAGATGGGACAGAGTCTAGGTCACCAGCCAGGAGCCAGGAAGGAACCAGGCGATGTCGTGAAGATGCAGGTGAAGAGGTGAAGCTTGTCACAGCAGCCACGGGTACCAGGAGGCGTCGATGTTGACCAGGACCAGGAGGCGAGCTGTCCCACGAAGGCTCTTGCTGTCGGCGGTGTCGATGTCGAGTTAGGACCCAACAAGCCTTGGCAAGAGTAACCCACGCAGGATGGAGGACTTGCTTCTGTTGCAGACCAGGAAGGTCTGGGGTGCTTCTCTTTTGCAGGGAAGCAAGGGCCAGTCTGGAGGAGCCAAACCAGCAGTGGAAAGTTACAGGTTCGTCGTCGCAAAGGTCACTAGCCAACGGGCCAGCAACCGGACAGACGCGTCGAGCAGGAAAATGCAGAAGGGCCCCAAGCAGAACTCGTGGAGTGTGGAGGGCTGATCTTCGGTGCAGATGGTGCTCGGGGTTGGGGCTTCTCAATCCCCAGAGCATAACTTCGAGGATGCCTCAAAAGCTGCGCTGGATGCTAGTAGCCAATTTTCCCAGGTAGCCGGTCCCATGTCTCTCATCGCCTCCACGGATCTCAGCTGGGCTGTGGATCAGGGTCGGAGAAGTTTGGAAGTCTCGGCGCTGGTCGGGCTCTGCAGTCGGTTCCTCGTAGAACGTGGGCAAAGCAAACAGCAGGTCGCTTGATGGTGCCTGTTTGCACAGGGTGGCCACTCCTTGGCCACAAGGGAGATTCTTCAGTCGTCTTGTCGTCGAATGTCGAAGGTCCAGAGTTTCTGTTCAAGATGCAGGCCTCAGGATAATCTAAAGTCCCAAGGACCCAGCTCCCACTCTTATACTAATCTGGGGGGCCGGTTTACCTGCTAGGTCCCTCCTATGGGTGGGACCAGGGAGGGGGGTGGTTACACCCCCTTCCCTTTGTCCAGTTTCGCGCCAGGACTGGGGCTGGAGTGCCCCAGCACCGGTTTGAACCGGACTATGCATGGGACACCTTGTGTGCCCCAGGCAGTGTCTCGTTTCATTCATCCCTCCCTGCCCCAATACACTAAGTCCTGTCTGGGGTGGTGCTAGCACCTCCCTAGGCAGGAAACCAATTGTCCAAGCCTCCCTCGCTGGAAGGACTCCCAGCCGCAGGAGGTCAGACTTGTGTCTGTGGCAGCAGCATCCATTTTGTGATGCTGGGGCTCTGGTTAACTTTAGCCGGGTAGCAGGATTTCACTCCTGAGGCTGAAGCCGGGAGCACGCTGAAAAGCGCGATTTTCTAAAAAATTACTTTTAATAGTTGTGTATTTATTTTTAAAAACTTACTTCTTCTCCTGAGCACTTCCCACCCTTTGTCACCGATCTCCTCAGTCCCGAGCAGCCGATCTGAACGCTGCCACGGGGTGGAGATAGAACGACTGCCATTGCGCCGAAAGCCCGCAGGTCACGCCCACAAACGTGAGGCCACGCCCCCCTGCACCGCTATAAAAGGCGCACTGATGCCAGACATCATTATTAGACATTGCACTCCTGAGGCGGAAGCCGGGAGCACGCTGAAAAGCGCGATTTTCTAAAAAATTGCTTTTAATACTTGTGTGTTTATTTTTAAAAACTTACTTCTTCTCCTGAGCACTTCCCACCCTTTGTCACCGATCTCCTCAGTCCCGAGCAGCCGATCTGAACGCTGCCACGGGGTGGAGATAGAACGACCGCCATTGCGCCGAAAGCCCGCAGGCCACGCCCACAAACGCGAGGCCACGCCCCCCTACACCGCATTAAAAATGTGCCTCCCCAGGACGCGCAGCAGACGCGCGCAGCGGGTGTGCCGCCAGCGTGCCGATGGCGCGCCAAAGGCAAGCCCGTCTGCGCCCGTCCGCGACTGACAGGGACCAAGGGCCATCCCCCCTGGTATCTCCACCAGAACCCAATATAGCATTAGTGACCTCCTCAAACTCAAACCTCCCAAGGAAGCCCGCTGTCACCACCTCCACCACCCTCTGTCCCTTCCTACCTCCTGCCCTCATTGTAACTCTAGTTGCAATGAGGGCAGGCTCTGCTGGGCTTCTGCCCCCTCACTCGCACTTAATTTGTGGAAAACTCACCGCCATTCGGCGGGTCCGGGTCCCGGGGCTGGATAGCTGTGGGCGCCATCTTTGTTTGGGGTGAGTGTGTTCTTGCGCGGGCGCCATCTTGGAGCGTCCCGACGCTCAAGTTGTTTTGGGAGACGCCTATTTAAGGCGGACTTACATTGTCAATCGTTCTGATCATTGCTGCACTAGCGCAGGTCGCGCTGCCAGCGGGCTCTGATATTTTAAACTACCTTTAGTTTATCTTGGTTGCTTTACTTTTTTTTATCCCCTGATTTTACCTACCGCTCTGCTGGGCTTCTGCCCCCTCACTCGCACTTAATTTGTGGAAAACTCACCGCCATTCGGCGGGTCCGGGTCCCGGGGCTGGATAGCTGTGGGCGCCATCTTTGTTTGGGGTGAGTGTGTTCTTGCGCGGGCGCCATCTTGGAGCGTCCCGACGCTCGAGTTGTTTTGGGAGACGCCTATTTAAAGTCGTCCTCTCCCGCGCAGCGGGAACGCGCAGTGGGACGCCGTCGCTTAGCCGGAGTCGTGCCAGAGTCCTGCCCGTCTGCGCTCGTCCGCGTCGAGGTAGCGGGTGCGGGCTATGGACTCTGGCCTCCTGCCATTGCACACTCAGGTACGATCGTGCTGATCTCTTTTCCATAAGAGACAGTCTTCTGGCGTGTAACCATGTCCCTGTACATCCTCTCTCGGGACCTTATGATTGTTCTTGCGGCGGTTTCTCCCTGGCCACACCCATTGGGGTGCGCCCTGCTGAAGGGACTGCCCGTGGCACTCACACGGATTGCACCGAGCAGGAACTCAATATATGGAGCTTGAATGTTAGATCTTTGGTCAAGCACCATCAGTCACTACGGGACATGATAGATACGGACCTTCCTGACATCATTTTTCTTACCGAAACTTGGTTACAGGACGCTGCCACTGCCATTATAAATCTGGCTTTCCCCTCTACCTATACGGTGTTTACTCTGAACCGCTCGACTAGGGGAGGTGGTATAGCCATGGAGACTAAATCCTGCTTCCCAGCTGAGTGGAAGGCTTTGGATCTTCCAATGTGTGAAAGCGCCTCATTTAAGGTAAAGGTCAGTCATCAATTTACCTTCAGTGGCGTGCTTATCTATCGTCCACCTGGGAACGACACTGCTTTCAAGGCCGCCCTTGCGGATGTGGTTAGCTCGCTGGCTCCTAGGTGTGCTAACTTTAGCATAGTAGGTGACTTAAATATACATCTTGATCAGACGTCATCTCTATCCATCAGCTCCTTGTTAGCGGACCTGGAAGCGATGCAACTTAACCAACTAGTCACCTCCCCCACCCATATAGGAGGACATATACTTGACCCCTTCTTTACCACCTTAGTTCGGGCTAGATCATCTAACCCGATGGTGGTGGGTTGGACTGACCATCTGCTGGTTAAGGTGTCATGTCCCCTAGACAACCCGCAACTTAAACCTGTGGATAAACAGATCCTAAAGCGCAATTGGCGTAAACTCAAGTTGGAGGAGTTTGTCAGGATATTGGAGGCACAACCCCTAGGCAAACTGCAGAATGTGGAACAGGGATATGAACAGTTTTGCAACTGGGTCCTTACTGACCTCGATTCTCTTATACCTCTGCGCTGGGCTAAATGTCACGCTAAAAATCGTAGCCCCTGGTATAATGAGACTCTTGCCGAGCACAAGAGAACCTGCCGGCAAGCTGAGAGGGCCTGGCGAAAATCCTTTGATCCCACGTTAAAATCGCTGTACTTTGCCCAGCTTAAGACCTATCACAGAGCTATCTGTCAAACCCGGGCCGCTTATTATGCAGCTGAGTTTTCCAACAGCCCTAACCCTTCTAAGTTAATCTTCAAGGTACTCAAAGACCTGATGGGGAAACGGGCCACCTCGCAAGAAATCTGCACGGACTCTCACTGTGAAAGTTTGGCATCCTTTTTCGTGGAGAAGGTGCAGACAATCTACCGAGGATTTATACCATCTGTTCCCGGGGATGCTCCTAGTGATGTGAAGGTCTTGGTGTCCGAAACTCTGTCCATCCTGCCGGCCATGTCTAACGAGGTATTTGACACTCTGAGCCTCAAAATTAAATCTGGCTCCCCCTTAGACCCACTGAAGCCGGAGTTCCTTACCCGTCTCCCGCCTCTCTGTCGTGAGCCCATTTTGGACTTGATTAATCTCTCCCTCAGTGAGGGCGTGGTCCCGCCATCCTGGAAGCAAGCTGTGGTCAGCCCTATTCTGAAGAAACCCAACTCTGACCCCTTGCTCCCGGAGAATTACCGGCCCATCTCCCTCCTGCCTTGGACCGCCAAGGTCACTGAGGCACACGTGAATTCCATCCTGTCTGCCCACCTCTCTCGTAATAACATTCTTGACGAGAGTCAAAATGGATTCCGCGCTCAACACAGCACTGAAACTGCCTTGCTCTTTATGACCGAGCATCTGCGGTCAGTGCTGGATGCGGGGCAGACTGCGGCGCTCCTACTGTTAGACCTGAGCGCCGCGTTTGACACGGTGTCTCATGACATTTTGATGCGGCGCTTGGAGGAAGTGGGTATTGGGGGAAGGCTCTTCAGTGGTTCCGCTCCTTCCTCTCGGACCGGTTTTTCAAAGTAGCCATTCCACCTGGCCAGTCCTCTTTCCATTCTTTGGAACTGGAAGTCCCTCAGGGCTCTGCTTTAAGCCCCACATTGTTCAACTTGTATGTGAAACCGCTGGCTGCTGTCGTCAGGCAATGTGGCCTTACCATGACATCGTATGCCGACGACACGCAGCTGGCGGTGACACTCAGTGGGGACCCTGAGGTGACTGCGCCCAGGTTCCGTGCAGGACTTATAGCTGTGGCTAGCTGGATGCGTAGCAACTGCCTACAGCTCAATGCTAAGAAAACCGAGGTCCTGGTTGTAGAGAAGCAGGCGGAACTCTGGGGAGACCAGTGGTGGCCTTTCGAACTGGGGGTGTCCCCCATCCCAGCGGCCGAAGTTAAAAATCTGGGGGTTTGGCTGGATTCTAACCTTTCTTATACCAGCCATACAAAGAAGACAGCAGCCACCTGCTTTGGTATTCTGCGAGGACTGAGGCCAGTCCTCAAATTCTTTGACCCTCCCACTCGGCAACTGGTGGTTCAGGCCTCTATCCTTTCCCGGCTGGACTACGGGAGTGCCTTGCTACTTGGAGTCAACCAGGCTGAGGCTACTAGGCTTCAGAGGGTGCAGAACACTGCTGCACGGGCCATTGTTGGCCTTCCGAGACGATGTTCTGTCTCTGCTGTTCTGACCTCCCTTCACTGGCTTCCGGTCAGACAGAGAATCAAATTTAAGGCTCTCTGTCTGACATTTAAGATTCTGAAGCTTTCCTCTCCCCCTGCTTTGGCGGGCCTTATTTCTTCATACGTCCCCACGCGGTCCCTCAGGTCTGAATCTTACCATCTGGCGATTAAGCCTAGGTTCAGGCTGAGTAGGATGGGAAGGCGCTCATTCCGTGTTCTGATGGCTGATCTATGGAATTCCCTTCCTTTACATATTCGCGCCCTAAATAGTCTGACTCTTTTTAGACGCGCCATTAAAACCCACCTGTTTGCCTCTGCTAATTGATTTCTCTTCTCCTCAGCTTTGACCTGTTGTGTTGTGTACCTGATCAGGCGCCAGGACGCCCCTTCGCTGGGGCAGCTGTGCGCCTAATAAAAGTTATTAACATAACATAACATAACATAACATAACAAGTTGTACCGACATACCCCGGAGCAACAAAGTTTCACCATACTACTCCTAAACTGCAGATCACTGCCTAAACATAGCGCAGAAATCTTTCTACTAATTGACGAGAAAAAACCCGACGCTGTCTTACTAACGGAGACCTGGTTAACTCCTGACTGCGACCCAGATGTAATCCAAGCACTCCCTCCCGGCTATCAGATCGCCCGTAGAGACCGCACTCGGCGACAAGGAGGAGGGATCGCTGTCATACACAAATCCGCAATTCAGTGTCACTACACACCGGATTCAATCCCGGACTGTGAAAGTATGTCCTTCTGCCTAAAATTCACTCCTAATGATAGCCTAACAGGTATACTCATATACCGCCCCCCAGGACCTCTGAACAACTTTCACTTGGCACATCCCTCGCAAGCAGCGATTTCCGCCATGTCCTCCGCCAACTTCACTATACTTGGCGAGTCTTAACCTGCACTTTGACGACCGGTCTGACAACACTACTAATGAGCTAGTCTCAAGCCTAGCCGCCATCCAGCTGGAGCAACTAATTAAAAACCCCACCCACAACAAAGGTCATCTGCTAGACCCTGTTTTCAGTAACTGTCCCAACCTCTCAGTAGGGTCCATCACTCAGCTCCCGTGGACAGATCACTTTCTCATCCCACTCACCTGGTTCACCCATAGACCCACCCCTAAAATCCCCACCTCACGCACAAAGAGGAACTGGTCAAAACTCCCTCTAGAGCAATGGGGCAACCAACTTACGGCCACGAAACCCTCATTTACTCAGGATCCCCTACTGGATAGTGGGATCTTTAATGAGTGGATCGAGGATTCCCTTGACACCGTTCTTCCCGTCAGAAAAACAGTACTAAAAAGAGCCCAGGAAACTGCTCCTTGGTACTCAGAAGAACTAAGGGAACTCAAACCTCAGTGTAGAAGGATAGAAAGGAAATGGCGCCTTGAATACTCCACAACTGACAAAGCCAGATACAAGGAAACCATAAAAGCATACAAACTTGGGATCACTAAAGCCCAATCCACCTACTACAATGGAAAAATTATTTCCACCAGATCCAAGCCCAAAGAAATCTACCAAATCGTCAAAACCCTCTCCAAAATCTCCCCCCCTTCAGTGCCAGCCGATAACCCTATCGGCCGATGCAATGATCTAGCCGATTTCTTCCACCAAAAAATCAACAAAATATACTCCTCCTTCACCACCTCCGCATCCGACCCCATCATCAATGAGCCCCAGCTCTCAACAGATACTACCCCTCTGCGTCTAGCAACCATGAGTGACATCCCACCGTTAGACCTGGAATCGCTTCAAATTCTTGCACTTCAAATAAAATCTGGCTCTCCCTCTGACCCAGCACCCCCCTCACGATGACCATGGCTAGCCAAACAATTTTCTCCACCCTTTTAGAGCTACTGAACTGCTCCTTGGAAAAGGGAATAGTACCCCCCATATGGAAAAAGGCCATGGTGAAAGCACTTTTAAAAAAGCCCAACCTCAACGTGAACGACTCTAACAACTATCGTCCCATTTCTCTGTTACCCTGGGCAAGTAAAATACTGGAAAAGTATTTTAATCGCCACCTAACCAAACACCTCGAAGAAAATCTCCTATTGGATGCCACCCAAACATGGAACGGAAACAGCTCTCCTAGCCGTGGTAGAAGAATCAAGAAAGATCCTGGATCAAGAGGGATCAGTGGCAGTGGTCCTCCTCGACCTCAGCGCCGCATTCAACACGGTATGCCACAAAACTCTATTGCATCGACTTTTCGATCTTGGAGTCTCTGGAAATACTCTTGCATGGTTAAGATCCTTCCTGAGTGGAAGAATCTTCCAGGTCTTCGATGGCGACTCCTGCTCCACCAGCAAACGTCTGAGCTGCGGGGTGCCACAGGGCTCCTCCCTGAGCCCCACGCTGTTTAATGTCTACATGAGACCGCTGGCTGGGATCGTTCGTCAATATGGTATCAAGATCATATCATATGCGGACGATACCCAGCTCGTGGTCTCCCTGGCACAGAAGAACAGCAGGCTCCCACAAGTCAACATGGCATCCTGCATGGAAGAGATAAAAAGCTGGATGACGGCATCCTCTCTAAAACTGAATGGGGACAAAACCGAGATCCTGCTCCTCGGCCCCCCTTCCCCAATCACCATTGCACAGCTATGGCCCCCCAGCTTGAGCCCACCCCCATCTCCAAAGGAGGACATCAAGAGCTAAGGAGTCTGGCTTGATAAATCCCTGACTCTTAATACCCAGGCAACCAAGACCTCAGCAACTTGCTTCGGATTGATTCGGATGCTGAAAAATATCCTCCCTATCCTACCCCTCGAAGCCAAAAAAATCGTCATTCAGGGCCTCATTCAATCTAGGCTTGATTTCAACATTGCCCTGCTACCTAGGAGCACCAGAATATGTATTAGAAAAACTTCAACGGACCCAGAACTGTGCAGCCAGGACACTACTACAGATACCCCGCAGAGAATCAGTCAAGGCAGGGATTCGATCTCTCCACTGGCTCCCTGTCAGGGAAAGAATAAAATTCAAGGCCCTCTGTATCTCCCACCAAGCCTTCTACAGAGCTGGCCCCCAGATCAACCACCCCCTTCTCACTCCATACCACCCCGGCAAACAGCTCCGATCATCTAACGCCTGCCTTGCCACAGTTCCCCGAATCAAAAGATCTAGGGCCGGAGGCAGGTCCTTCGAGCTCAACGCTTCCAAGCTTTGGAACTCCCTTCCCCCCTCTTTAAGATCCAATCAGACTCTCTCCTCATTCCGCAAAGAACTAAAAACCCTCCTTTTCAGAAACTAAGCACCTCACCCCCTCCTCAGAGTACTTTGCCCTCTACTCAGCGCTTGGACGCCCTCGGGCAGCAGCCGCGCTATACAAATCACTTTTTCATTTCATTCATTTCATTTCAACATGTCTTCTCCCTCTAGAAGGGAGGAATAATATCCTCATCCCCAGAAATGGTATGGGGGTATTATTCCAAAGTGTTAGACACCTTACACAACATGTTTCAATAAATCCAAACCATAGTTACCATAACCGTTTAAGATTATAAGGCACTTAAGAGTATATGGTAGGCGGTATCATAGAACAGCTACAAGGACATGGTTCTGAAAGCTGCAGACAGGCTCAGCTCATGCTAGAGCACCATCTCACATGTTACCAAGCACTCTGCCTCCAGGATTGTTAAGGCCTGCCATATGAGTGACTGATAGGTACACATGTGTCTATTGTGAGGGCAGATATAGGCATACTATATCTAAGCAAGGGGTGATTACACAACCCTGCCCCAGCTGAGTGATCAGCCAGTTGTGTCTAATTGTGAGGCCAGGCCAAGGGTGGCATCATACATGCTGCAGCCCCTGGTAGGCCTAGGGTACACCTATGCCCTGGGTACCTAGGGTACACTGTACAGGGGCTAATAAGGTGATCCCTACCAATTGGGTTATGTACCTAAAGTACATAGTGTGAATTTAGAGAGAGAACAGCTGGGCTGTGGGTCTGATTAGCAGGCCCACAGCCACATCTAAGTCGAAAACCAGTGGAGCAAAAGCAAAAAGTGGGGGTGAACATAGAAAGCAGACCCTACTCTCCTACAGGTGCGTGGCTGGCTAAGTCTTTTCCTTGCGTAAGTAGGAGTTTGTATAGGGCTGGGCGGAATTTGCGGAATGCCTCTTCGCGGAATTTTGAAAAAAATTGTGGATATCGAGCGCACAACCTGAGGGACCGTGTGCCCAGGACTGGGGTCCCTCGTGCTTGGGCAGGCTCCCCGATCTCCCCGGCCTGGCTGCGTTGAGAAGCAGGGACCGGCCCGGGCCTCCTGATTTTTGGTCAGGGCCTGTGATCCCACGTCCTGCGGCCTGCCAAGTGTCCATCTGCCCGGGACAAGAGTCCTGGTGCAGAGCCCCAGAGCCCTGCAAGGGCAGGCGGGAGCCCTACCGCTATGGCTCGGTGTGGGCAGCTGGGAGTCCTTTCGGTCCCGGCAATCTGGTCACACCTTTCCCTCGGCCATCTGGTCGCACGCAATGCTTTCCAACGAGGCGACCAGATGGCCGGGCAGCCCTGGAAGTCCCGATGGGGGCTCATTCGCCTCCTCGATCCCAGGGAGGGCTCCAGGAGGTCGGGTGCATCTGGGCCTAGGGTCCCCTCCGTCACTCGGTGTGCACGGTTTACCAGAAAGGGGGGTAGCCTTCCTCTGGATTACTAGGGGCAGGGTATGCCGGGACACCCCTCCTGGGGATGGCAGTTCTCAGGCGGGGACAGATGGGCCAAGCCCGGACGACACTTCCCAGGGGCATCCGGTGCTCCCTCCTCCAGCCCGCGGCGAGGCAAAGTGCCCGGGACGGGCTCCATGGGTCCCCCGGGCGTCCGGGCCTCGGGAGCTCCGCTGGGCCTCCCATGCCTGAGGCCCAGCGTGGGGTCTACGAATCCCCCCGAGCCCTGCAGCACCAAAGCCCTGCAGCCCTTCAGCCCAGAGCCCTGGAGCCCTGCAGGCCCGGAGCCCTGCAGGCCCGGAGCCCTGCAGACCCGGAGCCCTGCAGCAACGGAGGCCTGCAGCCCCGGAGCCCTGCAGCCACGGAGCCCTGCAGCCACGGAGCCCTGCGTGGGGAGGCGGGAACCCTAGCGTGAAGACTCGGGGTTGGACAGATGGGAGTCCTTTCAGTCCCGGCCATCTGGTTGCACCTCTCCCCTCGGCCATCTGGCCGCGCGCAATGCTTTCCAATGGGGCGACCAGATGGCCAGGCGAGCCTGGAAGTCCCGATGAGGGCTCATTTGACTCACAGATCCCAGTCAGGGCTCCAGGAGGTCGGGCGCATCCGCGCCTAGGATCCCCTCCGTCACTCGGAGCACGAGGGTTACAAGAAAGGTGGGTAGCATTCCTCCGGATTAGTAGGGGCAGGGTATGCCGGAACACCCCTCTGGGGCTGGTGGTTCTTTGCCGGGGACCAGATGGGCTATGCCCGGGCAACATCCTCCCAGGCGTCCGGGGCTCCCTCCTCCGGCCGGCGGCGTGAGAAAGTGCCCGGGACGAGCTCCACGGTGCCCTGGGCAGTCCTCCCCCGGGCGCTCGGGCCCGAGAGCTCCGGTGGTCCTCCAAGTGCCTGAGGCCCAGCCGGTTTCGCCGAGCCCCCCAGGAAGCAGAGCCCCAGGAGCCCTTGGTTCAGACGGGAGCCCTACCGCTATGACTCGGCTCTAGGCGGGCAGACGGGAGTCCTTTCAGTTGCCGGCCATCTGGTCGCTCCTTTCCCCTCGGCCATCTGGTCGCGCGCAATGCTTTCCTATAAGGGGGGCCAGATGGCTTGGGTGGCCTGGAAGTCCCGATGAGGGTCCATTCGCCTCCCGTATCCCAACCAGGGCTCCAAGAGGCCAGGCACATTCACCCCTAGGGTCCCCTCCGTCACTCGGAGTGCGTGGGTTACAAGAAAGGGGGGTAGCCTTTCTCCGGATTAGTAGGGGCAGGGTGTGCCGGAAGACCCCTCCGGGGCTGGTGGTTCTTTGCCGGGGACCAGATGTGCTACGCCCGGGCAACATCCTCCCAGGTGTCCGGGGCTCCCCTCCTCCGGCCCGTGGCATGGCAAAGTGCCCAGGGATGGGCTCCACGGGTCCCGTGCAGTCCTCACCCCGGGGCGCCCGGGCCCGAGAGCTCCATCGGTCCTCCCCGTGCCTGAGGCCCAGCCGCTGTCCCCGAGCCCCCCCGGGAAGCCGAGCCCACCGAGCCCTTGGATCAGGCGGGAGCCCTACCGCTATGGCTCGGCTCTGGGTGGGCAGACGGGAGTCCTTTCAGTTGCCAGCCATCTGGTCGCTCCTTTCCCCTCGGCCATCTGGTTGCGCGCAATGCTTTCCTATAAAGGGGGCCAGATGGCTTGGGTGGCCTGGAAGTACCGATGAGAGTCCATTCGCCTCCCGTATCCCAACCAGGGCTCCAGGAGGCCAGGCGCGTTCGACCCTAGGGTCCCCTCCGTCACTCGGAGCGTGCGGGTTACAAGAAAGGGAGTAGCCTTCCTCCGGATTAGTAGGGGCAGGGTGTGCCGGAAGACCCCTCCGGGGCTGGTGGTTCTTTGCCGGGGACCAGATGTGCTATGCCCAGGCAACATCCTCCCAGGCGTCCAGGGCTCCCCTCCTCCAGCCCGCGGCGTGGCAAAGTGCCCAGGGACGGGCTCCACGGGTCCCGGGCAGTCCTCCCCCCGGGGCACCCGGGCCCGAGAGCTCCGTCGGTCCTCCCCGTGCCTGAGGCCCAGCCGCTGTCCCCGAGCCCCCCGGGAAGCAGAGAGCCCACCGAGCCCTTGGTTCAGACGGGAGCCCTACCGCTATGACTCGGCTCTGGGCGGGCAGACGGGAGTCCTTTCAGTTGCCGGCCATCTCGTCGCTCCTTTCCCCTCGGCCATCTGGTCGCGCGCAATGCTTTCCTATAAGGGAGGCCAGATGGCTTGGGTGGCCTGGAAGTCCCGGTGAGGGTCCATTCACCTCCCGTATCCCAACCAGGGCTCCAGGAGGCCAGGCACGTTCACCCCAAGGGTCCCCTCCGTCACTCGGAGCGCGCGGGTTACAAGAAAGGGGGATAGCCTTCCTCCGGATTAGTAGGGGCAGGGTGTGCCGGAAGACCCCTCCGGGGCTGGTGGTTTTTTGCCGGGGACCAGATGTGCTATGCCCGGGCAACATCCTCCCAGGCGTCCGAGACTTCCCTCCTCCGGCCTGCGGCGTGGCAAAGTGCCCCGGGACGGGCTCCACGGGTCCCGGGCAGTCCTCACCCCGGGGCACCCGGGCCCGAGAGCTCCGTCGGTCCTCCCCGTGCCTGAGGCCCAACCGCTGTCCCCGAGCCCCCCCCGGGAAGCAGAGCCCACCGAGCCCTTGGATCAGGCGGGAGCCCTACCGTTATGGCTCGGCTCTGGGTGGGCAGACGGGAGTCCTTTCAGTTGCCGGCGATCTGGTCGCTCCTTTCCCCTCGGCCATCTGGTCGCGCGCAATGCTTTCCAATGGGGCATCCAGATGGCCGGGCCGGCCTGGAAGTCCCGATGAGGGTCCATTCGCCTCGCGGATCCCAGCCAGGGCTCCAGGAGGCCGGGCGCGTCCACGCCTAGGGTCCCCTCCGTCACTCGGAGCGCACGGGTTACAAGAAAGGGGGGTAGCCTTCCTCCGGATTAGTAGGCGCAGGGTGTGCCGGAAGACCCCTCCGGGGCTGGCGGTTCTTTGCCGGGGACCAGATGTGCTACGCCCGGGCAACATCCTCCCAGGTGTCCGGGGCTCCCCTCCTCCGGCCCGTGGCATGGCAAAGTGCCCAGGGATGGGCTCCACGGGTCCCGGGCAGTCCTCCCCCCGGGGCACCCGGGCCCGAGAGCTCCGTCGGTCCTCCCCATGCCTGAGGCCCAGCCGCTGTCCCCGAGCCCCCCGGGAAGCAGAGAGCCCACCGAGCCCTTGGTTCAGACGGGAGCCCTACCGCTATGACTCGGCTCTGGGCGGGCAGATGGGAGTCCTTTCAGTTGCCAGCCATCTGGTCGCTCCTTTCCCCTCAGCCATCTGGTCGCGCGCAATGCTTTCCTATAAGGGGGGCCAGATGGCTTGGGTGGCCTGGAAGTCCCGATGAGGGTCCATTCGCCTCCCGTATCCCAACCAGGGCTCCAGGAGGCCAGGCGCGTTCGCCCCTAGGGTCCCCTCCGTCACTCGGAGCGCGCAGGTTTCAAGAAAGGGGGGTAGCCTTCCTCCGGATTACTAGGGACAGGGTACTCTGGGACCACTCTCGGTTCTCAGCCGGCAGCTGGACGGGCCCAGATGCTACCCTGGTTCTGTCCCGGGGGCTGCCGCATGGCAGGGTGCCCGGGACAAGGGGTCCGGAGGGTCCGGGGAGGCTTCCCCTGCGCCTGCGGTCCTGGCCGGGCCCCGCGCCAGGGTCTCCGTCCCCGGGCCCCGTCCCCCGGACTGCCGCACTGCCAAAGGCCCGGGACCGGGTTCCGTTGTGGCCGGGGAGCCTCCCCTCGCTCGTCTGGGTTCAGGAGCTCCGGCCGGGCCCCTGGGGGCCCCGGGGAGGGTGGCCCTTCCGCCCGGGCTCCGTCCTGGGTCCTGCCACGCGGCAGGGTGCACGGGGCGGTGTCCGGAGGGCCCGGGGCGGCTTCCCCATCGCCTGCGGTCTCGGGAGCCCCGGCTGGGTCCAGAGGCCCGGCCGGGACCCGGGTCGGGGTCTCCGTCCCCGGGCCCCGTCCCCTGGCCTGCGGCACTGCCAAAGGCCTGGGACCAGGTTCTGTTGTGGCCGGGGAGCCTCCCCTCGCTCGTCTGAGTTCAGGAGCTCCGGCCGGGCCCCTGGGGATCCCGGGGAGGGTGGCCTCCCCGCCCCGGGCTCCGTCCTGGGTCCTGCCGTGTGGCAGGGGGCCCGGGACGGTGTCCGGAAGGCCCGGGGAGGCTTCCCCATCGCCTGCAGTCCCGGGAGGCCTGGCTGGGTCCAGGGGCCCGGCTGGGCCCCGGGTCGGGGTCTCCATCCCCCGGCCAGACAGGAGTCCTTTCAGTTGCCGGCCATCTGGTCACTCCTTTCCCCTCGGCCATCTGGTCGCGCGCAATGCTTTCCTATAAGGGGGGCCAGATGGCTTGGGTGGCCTGGAAGTCCCGATGAGGGTCCATTCGCCTCCCGTATCCCAACCAGGGCTCCAGGAGGCCAGGCGCGTTTGCCCCTAGGGTCCCCTCCGTCACTCGGAGCGCGCGGGTTTCAAGAAAGGGGGTGTTAGAAGTGGCGATTTCTGGTTGGCTAGAGCTTGCGCCAAAGCCAGGCAGAAACCACCACTCTAGTCAGGGCAAGGAAGTTACACGCCAAAGATAACCCCTGCTCACCCCCTTGGTAGCTTGGCACGAGCAGTCAGGCTTATCTCGGAGGCGATGTGTAAAGCGTTTGCGCGCGCACCCAGCAACAACACCCAAGGCCCACCACAAAGGAAACTCCACACAAGGTTATATATAAAAATAGCCTTTGTATTATACCAAAACACATTAGATAATATTCACACAATTTACACTGTGCCAACTGGCACGGGCAGAATTTTACAAGGGATTATATGTACCACTGTCAGGAATTAGCAATTTTAGAACTTAGCACTTAGAACATAGGATATAAAATTACTGTAGCGCAAAATAACACATGTAGCACACAACTAGTAACTACTGGTAACTGGTAAGTAGCACCTAAGCAACCCTAACCACCTTAGGAGAATGTCACGCAGGGAACCAGGACCTCACTAGCACCACCTGTACTAGGAGACAAACAACCACCTAAGTATCACAATACCTGTAGGGGTATAGCACATTACACATGACGCATAAAAACACATTCAGAGGTGTAAACACAAGGCACATGACGCATAAAAATACATTCAGAGGTGCAGGTTAGGAACAATAGAGCAAAACTCACATTAGCCACCACTTATGGCAGTCCCTAGGCCAACTGGCCTCGTAGGGGCTAGGACGCCCTGTGTCCCAATGTCAGGGGGGGGCCTAAACGTGGCAGCTGCCCACTAAGTGCTGGGCAGCTGGGAAGATGCTGGGGCCAACGTTGGAGCCTTCCAGGGCTCTGAATACCCACCACTCGTGGCCCCCTGAGCCCCTCTGGGCTCTACAGCAAGAAATGCCCCCCTAGAGCCTCCGTGGCTCTGAACAACTCTGTGGGGCAAGGTGGGAGGGGCTCGCTGCCATCTGGGGCCGCTCTATCACTGAAGAAATGCCCCCGTATGTTGGAGCCTTCTCTGGGCTTTTTGACACCCACTGCGCCGCGTGGGAGTCTCGTGGGCTCACCACACAAAAGAAAATGCCCCTGGACGTTTAGAGCGCCGCGCGCTCTTAGCCGACAATGTCCCCCCACGTTGGAGTCCCTCTGGACTCTGGGCAAAGAAGAGTAATGCCCCCGACGTTGGAGTCCCGCTCGGGGGACTCGGGACAACACCACGGCCCGCGTTGGAGCCTCACAGGCTCGAGCAGCACTGCCCCCCCCCATCGATGGAGCGTCAGGCGCTCTGCAACCAACAATGCTGCCCCCACTCACCGGGACTCTGGCGGCTGCTTCGGACACTCCGGCGGGGTGCTTTCCTCCGGTTGCGAGAGCGGGGTGGGCTCCCGCCACTCTTTAGTGGTGATCCGGGTCTCCCTCAGCTCACGGGAGGCCCGACTACTTCCGGGGGCGTGTCACAAGCCCCACCCGCAACCAGGGGTTCCCTGACTCCTTCCGGGTCGCCGCAGGCAGCGTGGTGGCCCAGGGTTTCTCGGCGCAATACGGTGGCAATGAGGGGTAGGCTCCCTCTTCCTTAATCATACGAGCGGGGTGGGCACCCACTCGAGGTCGCAACAATGCGGGGTGGGCACCCGCTCGAGGTCGCAACAATGCGGGGTGGGCACCCGCTCGAGGTCGCAACAATGCGGGGTGGGCACCCACTCACCAATGAAATATAAAAACGCGGGGTGGGCACCCGCTATCAGCAAATCACTCCTTCAGGCGGCAATAATGCGGGGTGGGCACCCGCGATGAAAAGCAGCCAAAAAGCGGGGGAATCCCTACGTCGGGATTCCCTTGCAAAGGATCGCCGTCCAGCGCTGTGTCTCTTCACGGAGGCGCTCCTCAGTCCCCAAATGCAGCGCTTCTGCCCTGGTAAACACAGCGCTCCCCCAACAAGGCAAGGCTCTGGACAAAGTCTTTTAGAAGGCAGGGGGGGCAAGGGCTGGGCCCAGGGGCCAGCTCACAGGGCCCTCCAGGCAGGGAGGCAGTCCCCAGTGGCGGTCTCTCCTGGCGCCCAGCAGCAGCAGCAGCCCCCCCAGTTAGGATTAGCCAAGAACATTTTACTTGGGGTCACAGCCCCTTCTTATACACAGGATTCCTTTGTCTCAAGGTGCAGGGTGAGGGGGAAAACCAGTCGCAGCTGGTTTGGGAGCACCCTTGAAGTGCTCAGCCCCTCACTCTATTCACTGGCAGGGCTAGGGTCATCAGTCGCACCACAGGGGGCGGAGCCAGCATTGTGTGGGGAAAGCCCTGCCCTATTCAGGTCCAAGGTGCACTCCTCCCCAGCCATCAGCATGCTAATCTCACACTCACCACTGGGGCAGACCCACCCAGACTCCTGGAGCCAGGCTCACCAGCCCGCTCCAGCCAATCACATGCCAGACACATTTGCTTGAAACAACAGCCGAGGCTGGCCAAGCAGTCCATCCCTAAACGGACCGAGAGTGCCCAATCGATCAGAGTACGGCCGGGGCATCCCCTCTGCAGGCCGCCCTGCGCGGGGGAGGGATGGCGGCTTCACATCCCTGCCTGCTCCCGGGGCGAGCGGGCTCGAAGGGACGGCCCATCGACAGGGGCCGGGAGGCAGGCGCGCACCCGGGTCCCCAGGGGCCCCCGGCGGGCAGGCCCGGGCGCTGCCTTCCCCGTCTCGGGATCGCCGGACCTCACGGAGCTCTGACCCAGCAAACTCAGAGAAAAAGGACCATCGGGAAGGGGGCTGAGAGGCAGGTGTGCGTACCCGGGCCCCTGGGGGCCATGCTTCGGGCGGGCCCGGGTGCTGCCTTCCCCTGTCTCGGGATCCACGGACCTCACGGGGCTCTGACCCAGAAAACTCAGAGAGAAAGGACCATCGGGAAGGGGCTGAGAGGCAGGAGCGTACCCGGGCCCCTGGGGGCCCCGGCGGGCGGGCCCCGGGTTTGCCTTCCCCTGATTCAGA